>NW_027281781.1:0-22500 GCF_046629955.1 Centroberyx affinis
CTTACTTTTTTCTGTTCTTACTTATTCTATCAAGTCTCCCATAATGAGGCTTTTCTGCATCTAGCGTGCCATTGCAGCCCATTCTCCCTCAAATTCCAATGACATAAGAAGCCATTTTATCTCTTTATTGAGTCTTAAAATCTTCTTTTTCCTAAAAGAGTAAAAAAAAGAATGTGCCGATGGGGCCAGATAATTTCAGTTGCTTCTAATACAAATCAGCTTCCAGTAATTTCCTTGAATCAAGTGTGATTTTGTTGACACTGTTTGATTGATAATAACACCACAGCAATGACTGCATAGCACCAAAGATGGAGAATTTCTTATATTACCGCTTTAAGAGTAGAGACATGTTCTAATATTTCAAAGTATTACAATGATATCAATACACTTTATTTGCCTATCATTTAAGGAACACTATAACAATATGTTTCAGTGTTACGAACATTTCCCTGATTGGAACTATATCCATTCCCAAGCTGTATGGATGAGAGAGGAAACAGTGCTGTCTTCCTCAGGAAGGCCCAGTCTCCTTTCTGTGTAGCATGCGCTCAGATAGATGAGTCCCTGTGGCTGGATAGCTACACTGTGATCAACAGCAGGCCTGGAGCTGCACACACACACACACACACACACACACACACACACACGCACACACACACACATACAGACAGGTATGCGCACACATACCTACAAACCCAGAAGTACAGATACACTGTCAGGTTTGTCAGCACACAGCACACACACACACAAACACACACACACACACACACAAACACACACACACACCAAACAGAAGTATTAATACACCCACTATGATATGGCATGCACACACACATATAAAGACAAAGGTATTCCTGCACATACACACGTCAATGTACAGACACATGTGCACATATACAGAGACATGCAAACAAAGGTTTGCCTGTACACACACACACACACACACACACATCCCAGACTTCTCCAAGGTGGGTCTACCCCCTGGAAACTCCCCTCACTCCTGAGACGGCACCATTCATCCATCCTCCCCCCTCCCTCCCTCCCTCCCTCTCCCCCAGCGTCTACCGCTTTATTTATTTATTCACTGGCTCACGGCCGGTTTGTTTTTTAAGCAAGACAAATTGAAAGGAATAAAAGTCCAGGCTTGTACTAGCTGCTGCTCCTATTGCCTTTGTGTCAAAAGGCAGCACACTGGGCTGTGAATCATGATGCATGCAGGTGTGTGCGTGTGTGTGTGTGTGTGTGTGTGTGTGTGTGTGTGTGTGTGCAGGTAGTTAGTCCTGTATGGTATCACAGCCTCACAGCTGGCTGGTTTTCAGAGGGTTGGTTAGTCTCTAACTGCTGTACAACAAAGGGAAGCAAAGGGCTGCTGTAACTGCGCTTATATAACAATATAGTTAAATAGTATAATAATTCACTGTAACCTGACACTACTGAAGTTAAATGTTAAAAGTCACATTTTTCATAACTGTGGTAACTGTGTTATTATCAGTTTCCATCTGACATTTGACTCAAAAAGTTCATAGAGTGAATTTGAATGGATTTATGTAATGCTGCTGTACATATGGCATGTAAAAAGACCTTATTGAAGCAATTAGAAAGATTATGTTAGTTATGATGCATGATGGTGGGAACATCCAGTAAGTACTGTAGTGACAACTTTACCCATAGCACTAATTATTATAACCTTTTTTTCTCTTATTGTTCTTGTGTGGCAAGCTAATTAATTTTCCTTCCCCAGCCATAAGCTAAGAGTAAGTAAGTTGAGAAATCTGATAGTTTGGCAAATAAAAGGTTTCTCATTGCTTCTCTCATCTTTCATTTAAGCTTTTGGCCCACTATATTGTAATACTATGGGAGAAATTATTGTCAGCGGCTCGTAAGTATCCAACAATTTGTATTTTATTCAGAATTCACCCTCTATATGGGACCAGTATCTGAATGAATGGGAGTCAATGTGCCTAACATGCCAAATCAAATTTAAAACTATATAAAATATACATTTAAACATTTCCAATATCATGCTCTCTTATCAGACTGATTCTTTGGTCCCATCAGTTTGTTTACAGTATGTTTGAAAAGAAAGTGCCTTTGTTTGACCCTTTTCTTGTTTTCTGCTCCTACAGCGTCACTCTGGATTTGGCCCCATATTCAAGATGGCGGCAAAGGTCGAGTGTCACCATGTCAACAGAAGCAAGGAGAAGACAATTCATATTCTTTACTATTGGCTCAGCTTTTCATAAGCTTTATCCACCACTCTGTGAGTAATTAATAATGGTCAAAAGCTGACTTCAAATGTTGCTGTGATGCTTGGAAAACGATGCAACCAAACGTGTTGACCCCCAACCACACACACACACACACACACACACACACACGCACACACACACACACACACACACCGTTTCACCCGCAATCTTGATATATCTGTCTACCTGCAAAGACAACACACTCTGAAACAAGCTATTTTCTTCAAGAGGTCAGTTAGGGGAAAAACACAACAACATTGAGCAGCTCTCGAGTGTGTGTGTGTGTGTGTGTGTGTGTGTGTGTGTGTGTGTGTGTGTGGCTGCTGAGAGCGCTGCTGGATGCACTGTCACATACTGCTTTCATGTTTCGGTGTGTGTCTGCGTGACTGACGGACTGGAAACAGAATCAGTGTGTGTGTGTGTGTGTGTGCGCGTGTGTGTGTGTGTGTGTGCGTGAGTGACAGAGTGGAAACAGAATCAGAGGCCCGGCTGTGAAAGACAAGCTGAGCGGAAGCATCTGCAAGACGGAGAAGGGCACATCAATCATGCTCGCAACGCCACCGCACACACACACACACACACACACACATAGATACATAAACATAGACAAACATACAACGATAATATGCTATTTCCTTTCCAAACAATGAGGTCTATTCTATTCTATTCTATTGTACATGTACATGCAAAGAAATAAAAGCATCCCTGCACTTCTATTTTGGACAAAGCGTGTTTATTTTCATTGTATTGTTATGTAAAACAATATCATGGAAATCAAAGTTCCTCCAAAGTTAGTTTCCTTATGATCGGTGACTCACTTTAGTTCACTTTTCCTAAATGTCTTCTAATGTGTCTGTTGAGGGTTGTTCTGCTCATTGTGAACCTGGATCAGTGGATAGTGTGTATAACTAAACATCATCTTATTGCCTGGACCTTCCACAACTATTATGGCAAAAAAAAAAAAAAAAAAAAATTCACATTATACATATTACTTATTACAAAATATGTTATTTGAGCATGCCAAAAAATGTATTTGTACATGACATATATTTCCAGTGTCCAAAATACAATTCAAATGAACGTCATCTTACATGTTCAAATACATTTTTAGGCTAATTCGTATATATATATATACATAATGAGTTTGACCATTGCACATGGCACAGATGGGACCTTATGAACCTGCTTTTGCAAAGAAGCAATGAAGAGACAATGTTAAGACGAGATGAAACTTTATTGATCCCAGTGGGGATTCAGCAGGGATGGA
Organism: Centroberyx affinis; assembly: GCF_046629955.1. Classification (NCBI taxonomy): domain Eukaryota; kingdom Metazoa; phylum Chordata; class Actinopteri; order Beryciformes; family Berycidae; genus Centroberyx; species Centroberyx affinis. Next base: position 3,517 of record NW_027281781.1, read on the forward strand.
AGAAAAATGGAATATAAGCACAACAATAGAATGTAAAATAAGCAAAAAAAAAAAACGCTTAAGCAACACCTTTTAGTTGTAGAGAAGGGTTGAAGACATGCAGACCCTGCAGTATGACATGAGCACACTGTCAGAGAAAACACTAGTCCATCTGCTCATCCATCATAGTTTGTGGGTGAGAGAGTCTTGTCTGCGTCTTGACCAGGCCGCTGCATTGTTCTGCTAGGCCGATCTTCCGGATTCATGATTTGGGACTATAGAAAGAAAGGAGAGGGATTGGAGGAGGGGGTTAGAGAGAGAGAAGAGACAAAAAGAAAGACAGAGAGAGAGAGAGAGGAGAAGAAAGAGAGAAAAGCCCTGGAGTGTAACTCAATATAGGAGAAAGTGTCACGTTGACAAATGTAACACAGTGTGATCTATTAGTTATACCACAGACTATGTTAAACAGCCGCCCACACAAACACACACACACACACACACACACACACACACACTCAATATAGTGGGCATCTCTATCATTGGTTGCCTATGGAGAGCAAACAGCAGTTGGACAGCTTGTTTCTGACAGAAAAAGAGGGGAAACTAATTGAGTCCAGCGGGTTCTCTCTCTCTCTCTCTCTCTGTCTGTCTCTCTGTCTCTCTCTCTCTCTCTCTCTCTCTCTCTCTCACCATCCCTCCCTCTCTCGCTCTCTCTCCATCCCTCCCTCTCTCTGTCTAGGAACAAACAAATATTTGTCCTCATTACTAATTAAACAGCAGCAAGAGTAAGCAGGCGGAGGGAAATTGACGACACATTTTGCGCCCCCGTTCGCACACACACACACACACACACACACACACACACACACACACACACAGGGCTCCCTCCGCATCCTCAGGCCCGGCATCCTCAGAAAACAAAAAAAAACAAAAATCAAGTGTGTGTGTGTGTGTGTGTGTGTTGTGATTTACGAGCCGTGTTGCTCGGGTGCTGTTGTAGCATCCACCTGTAAGCCATTCATAAAGCAAGCAGCTGAATAATGAATGGCTGGTGTCTGGGGCCGGGCCGGGCTGCGCCGGGCCCTGGTGGCTGTTTTAAATGAATAGGAATTAGTGGGCTAGAATGGAGCGCAGAGCCCCTTCTCTCTGTGTGTGTGTGTGTGTGCGAGTGGGAGAGAGAGGTTCTTGTTTATGGGCACGGGGGACAGCCATTTATCAGGCTGCCGCCATGTTGGCAGGGGGTTGCGGGGGGGTGTGCAGGTGGGAGTTGGGGGCATTTAACTGTGTATGTGTGTGTGTGTGTGTGTGTGTGTGTGTGTGTGTGTGTGTGTGTGTGTGTGTTACGTCTATGTATGTCTGTTCATGTGTGTGTCAGTGTTGGGTTGAAAACCAAGCGGCCAAAACCACGGGTGAATTTTGAAGCCAATAAGGAAGTGGCTGAAAGCTGCAGTTCCTCTAAACGTCCACTAGGGTCCGGCTCCAAAAAGACTCTAAATCCCGCCCAACTCCATTCATGTCCATGGGACCACGGCACAACTTCTCACTCAAAATATAAAGTCAATACATTTTTTTCGACAAGAGGTTTTGGTCTCAGTAGCTAATTTCACTTCTTCTAATATGTGTCCATATGGTGATTTTCAAAATAACAGCGTCATTAACGGAATATATCAGTTATAAAATGGGGTAGTCTATGGTTAAAACATAATTATATTAAAGTAACATAACTTTTTCCCAGTAATGAGTAGTACAGTAATAGTAATAGTACAGAAAAAACTAAGTTGTCTTATTACTCCCCCAATAAATATCAGATTGAAGTTTGAATTAATTGAATGAATGAATGAAAAAATGAATCAATTAGTCGTCATCTTCTCACACTTCAAACATCAACACTGTTTGGTTTCCCTGATCGTTCACAGAAGAGGGAACTTCACAAACTTTGAAGGGAAGAGAGGACGCACTCGTCGATTCTGAGGGTGTACCGGAAAAGTCATGTGAGAAGTAGGACAAAAAAAAAGTAATAATAAATAAAGTAATAATTGAAATGAGTAACAAGTATTCAGCATACAAAGCAATTCAAGAGAAGAACACAGAGGACTTGTCAACACACACACACACACACACACACACACACAGATAGACAGCGTATTGGCCTGCAGGGATACGCTCCAAACCACTAATGTCACATTCGCTCTCTGCCGCTCTGCATTGTTTCCAGGGTTTAACTATGGGAAAGTGTTAGGCCAGGCCATTTGTGTCTCCAAATTGGCTCGTTTGTCGCCTCCGCTCCTCTCCTCTGCCATTCTCCTCCCATGGTGCTTTTGCTTCAAAATGGACACTGTACTTGAGCCAGTTGAGTGGGGGGGGGGGGAGTTTCGAGTCGGGAGAGAATAATAATACGACTGTGAAATCGTTCAATAGTTTATGTCACAAGCCTGAAACTCACATATTTAACATGACAAAAATAAAGAAATCCTGACAAATACTTATGATTTTTATCATTTATATACATTACAGCAGTGTGTTTCCCCTTTGATTGTGAGTTAAAGAACCACTTACTGTTATGTTCCTTTCCTTCATAGAGTGCAGAGCTAATAAAACTGATCGCACTCCTTGGTTATTTAAATCAGTCGCTATTTGTCCTTGGTGTGTGTGTGTGTGTGTGTGTGTGTGTGTGTGTGTGTGTGTGTGTGTGTGTCTAACAACAACAGTACCAACACTACTGACAATACACACAATGGATTTTTTGAGAGGCTAGAAAGGCTATATGGGCACCAGTGTGTGTTTGTATGACTAAGCGAGCAGGTGTGTGTGTGTGTGTGTGTGTGTGTGTGTGTGTGTGTGTGTGTGTGTGTGCGTGTGTGTGATGCGATACCACTTTGACATCCACCATCTGCTGCGATCAGCATTCCTCTGTAGGCGTATATATGTGCGCATGTGTGTGTACTGTACGTTTGTGTGTATGTGTGTGTGTGTGTGTGTGTGCCAGCCCAGCCTGGCTAACAGCTAGCAGACACTGACCTTTTCTCCAGTCCAGAGGCACACACACACACAATCAATTCATCATATATGCACGCGCTCTCTCTCTCTCACACACACACACACACGCACACATACACACACACACAGCGCATATGGTTGGCTGCTTCTCAGGCCTTGTGACAGCTGTCAGTCAGCCTTCATGCAGTAAACACACACACACACACAGAGCCAGCAGTGTTGTGGTTTAGTGGTCCGTGTGATCAGATTGGTGGACAGACAACGTACGGCCCATGTTAGGACAATAACAACCCTTCAGGACATGCTCTCTGAATACCAGTGTGTGTGTGTGTGTGTGTGTGTGTGTGTGTGCATTTGTGCATGTGCATATGTGAAATAACCCTCCAGCCATGTGTTTTGAATACCTCTAGTCTTTTTTTTTTATCTGTGTGTGTGTGTGTGTGTGTGTGTGTGTGCCCGTGCGTGTGTGTGTGAGACTAGGATCCCCTCTGGCTGTGCTGTGAATACCAGTGTGACGACTGTCACCCCTAGCTGATTGACACATGTGGGTTTAAACCAGACAGGCCACACACACACTTACACACAAACACACACGCACACCAACATACAAGTATTCAAATGCAGCCTATTGACAGGATGCCAGCTTTCCCAGCCCATTTCTCCAGAGTGTTTGGCATGATGCAGCTGTCATATCTCCACTGGTGGGAACAAACTGATGGTGGCGTCACCAAATGTCTTTGTTCTCTATGTTCTGCACTTATGAGTTACTTCCATTTTTTTATTCACTTAACACTAAAACAGCCATATTCAAATTTAAAAAGGTAACAGCTTCATTGATATAAAAACCATGAGTGTATCAGTCCCTGACTTTTCCTAAATATTTGTGTATGTTAATCTAAAACACTGTTAAGACAAACAGAAATGATGAAATATTTCAAATTACAAAGGAGTTCTGAGTGTTTCTACCTTGTACAGCCAAAATTATCTTATTGACTGTATACATTATAGACACTGTAACCCTAACCCTAACCCTCTTTTTACCAGTCTTGCAGATGTGCAACAGTCTCTAACCTAACATAAAGAACAACCAAACACATCCAAGTGAGAGAAGTGAAGAATAGAAGTAAGATGGGATAGAACAGGACAGATCAGAAGCGTCTGGATCCATGCAGCCCTGCAGCTGTCGGTCCAGATGTTCCAGCTGCTGATGTTCCAGGTGGGCTGACATTCAATATTAGCATAAAGTTAAACTAGGCTATGAATTCCACTGAAGTCCTCATTCACAATTACACTACACCAAACCTATGACTATAGATTAAATGATTTTATACGCATTCCATTGGTGCGTGTAGCCTACTACTAGATGAGATTTGAATTGTAGCTTATCATGAGCCTAATGTTGGGCTAAACTATTTATTAAGGCCTCAATTTCTTAGCCAAAAAAAAAAAAAAGAAAAATGCAAATATTGAACACATCATGCCCAGAAAGATGGCCACATTTCTCCTCCACACCATAATGAGGCGCAAACGTCAATGCGCAATGACACAAAAATTCAAGTCTCAGCCTGTGTGTGCATCTGGATTAATCAATTTATCAGATGAATTCATATTTAAATGTCTTATGCATTGTGGAATACATATGCAAGTCAAATGTGACCAGTCAAAATGACTGTTCTGGCCATTCTGGTGGTTATGGTTTAGATTATTTTTACTATGTGGTTCAATACCCAGCTCTGAGATGCTTTATACTAAAGATACCAAAGAGACGAGAGAGGAAAAGATCTAAGCTTGGTGAGTCCAGCTGTCTCTGCTGCTGTTTAGGAGACGGGTTTTGATTTTGAAAGGAGAAAAGACAGCAAGGAAGACAGAGGGAGGGAGGGGAGGATATAGACAGAGAGAGAGTGAGGGAGACAGAAAGGGAGGGAAAGAGGAGGTGAGAGAGAGGAAGAGAAAGAAAGAAAGAAAGACAGAACAGATCATAGTAAGAAACACAGGGAACGAGAGAGAGAGAGAGAATGAAGTAGAGTGAGAGTGACAGAGAATGAGAAAGATAGCGAGAGAGAGAGAGCGAGAGAGAGAGTGAGAGAGAGCGGTGCCTTTGGGCAGTACTTTCACCTCCACTGACATTTAACTAAAAACCAATCTCCATGTCTGCCATCTACAGCCCCTAACCTCAGGGCTAGAGGGTGGAGAAGGGTGTGTGTGTGTGTGTGTGTGTGTGTGTGTGTGTGTGTGTGTGTGTGTGTGTGTGTGCGCGTGCACGGCAATTTGCAAGCATGGATTTTGGGGGATGGAGCTGGCACACGTATGTATTCGTTCGCACATTCACCTGTGTGTGTGTGTGTGTGTTTGTGTGTGTGTGTAGGTGTGTGTGTGTGGAGGTGTGTGTGTATGTGTGTGTGTGTGTGTGTGTGTGTCTAGAGAGAGCACAGGAATGTCCATTGTCCCCTGGGTGAGGTCAAGGTTTCTGTCCCCACTCAACATCATCACCTCCTCCATCTACACGTCGCCTACACACACACACACACACACACACACACACACACACACACACACACCACGCCAATAATCATGCCATTGAATCAAATATATAATCAGAAAAAAATGTCTCCTCGTCACCACCATGCCATAATCCAGCAGGAATTGGAATTGGAAAACTTATACAAGGGTTAGCCGGTGCAGTCGGATGATGCCCTAGGGCCTCAGCATGGAAGGAGGTGGGGGGGGGGGGGGGGGTGACAAGAGAGAGCGAGAGAGAGAGAGAGAGAGAGAGAGAGAGATGTGAACGAGAGAGAAAGATAGAGAGCTTTTTAAATGATTTCTATCACAACGTGTTCTCAATTTCAGAACTGTTTTCGGAACCATGTTTTCCAACCAAATTTTTAAAGATGCTATGTGTAGCATTTTTAAACATTAATATATCATTTTCAAATGAATTGTGATACTTTGGTATATTGACCATAAACAAATGAGACCATGGTGGAGACGATTTTCATGCCAGTAGTACTGTTAGTACTGTGTATTGTATTGTGTTTCTCAAAATTAAGACCTCATTTCCTATAAACCTAATTCCTGTTGCAGAGAGGATCTTTGCTTTTTTTGGTCAAAGGTTTTCTCTTTGGCTTTACTGAAGAAAACATGCTTGAAGTGATCTGTCACGCGTTATACTATCCGTCATTGCAAAAAAAATCTTTAGCTCTGTTTGCTCTGGAGGAACAGCGCCCCCTTCCTGTTTTGTGCTGTAAAGCAATCCAGCAGATTTCCCGCCAAATCTGACCTGGTGGAACACAATGTAAAATGCAGTGTAGAGGCTGCCAGTCTTCTGCCAATGGTCTATTTTGTTTATGGTAATCATACTAATGTCTCACAATTAATGTGATAATGATTAATTGATATTAAAATGCTAGTACGTAGCACTGTTAATCATCTTGGTTTCAAATTACGAACTGTTGTTTGTTGGTTTTTGAACATGTACTTATATATATACTGCTTTGGCAATTGGCAAGAAAGAAAGAACAAGAGCTAGAGAGAGAGAGAGAGCGAGCGAGAGCAAGAGCATGTTCTTCCTCATGTTTGACACACTGCTCATGGTGTTACACCCCCCCAGCCCCCCTCTTTTACGCTTCCGCAATCTTTAGCGTTTCATAGGAGGGGTCTCTGAGCTCAGGTTAACTGGTAGCCCCGGGGTCTGCAGTAACACCCCCCCCCCACCCCCCGCCACCACCCCCACCACCCTTCACTGACAAATGGCCCAGTCAATTGCACAGTGAAAGTGGAGGGAGAGAGTGGGTATGGACCATCAAATGGGTATGGCAAGGTAAGAGACACTATGGCCGTACCTTATCCAAGTAAGTCCAAATTGGATCTTAGCGTTTTTTTATCATTATAATGAAGAGCAAAGATCAAGCAAACCTCAACATGAATCTAAAAAATAAAGTCACATCAGGGCGGCATTCAAGACCGATGTTTCCTCCTATCACATTGGCCAAATAATAATTTCTCATCATTCATCAGTCATTGCCTGCAGACATGTAGACAATATGAGCGGGTTAGAAGTTGTTAGATACATGGACTTTGCCACAGAATAGGGTTTTAGTGGATTGATGCTCCTGGAGGTGGGTGGTAGAAAAAAAAGGAGGGATGGAGTGAAGGGGTGAAAGAAGAGGGAGGGGAGGACCGAAAGAGGAAAGACTGATAAGGTAGAGAGAACAGGTAGAGAGAAAAAGACATGTATTTTAAAGGCAAAAACCGAAAAATGCTGCCCCCTATTGAATCAGCGTTGCTCGACTCCTGGCTTTGTTTACATTGTGATTTATTGGATTGAAGCCTGAATTTTAATGCCCAGGGTTCTGTTTTTTTTTTTAGGAAAAACATTCCAAATGCTGTGTTTTTACGATTCCAGTATTTTTATTAGATTTTTTGTATTTATTATTTTGTATGGATACCTTCTTTCTTTCTTTCTTTCTTTCTTTCTTTCTTTCTTTCATGGTAGAACCCTGTGTAACACTGAACTATACTGTTATTACACATTTATCATCAGAACTCCATTCTCACCACTCCCTCACCAACTATTCTAGCTTTCTTTTTCCTTTTTTTTCTTTTTCATTTCTTCATTCCTTATCACAGGACACTCTTGTGACATTGATTTTTTTTCCCCCTCTGTCTCTCTCTCTCTCCCTCTTTCACTTTTTTCATCCGGTCTTTCTCTTTCTCATTCCTTTTCATCCGTCTCTGTCATTACCTCAATTTGTTTCCTCCATCTCGCCGTGTTGTCTTTCGCTCCCTCTCATTCTTTCTCCCCATCTCTCTCTCTCTCCCTCTCTCTCTCTCTCTCTCTCTCCCTCTCTCTCTCTCTCTCTCTCCCTCTCTCTCTCTCTCTCTCTCTCCGTCTCCCTCCCTCCTTGTTGTCACGAGGAGGCCATCGCTGTCGGGGAAGTTTTCCCAACCTCCTCATCCTCTCATTTTTCATCAGCCCCCTCTCCACCCCCCCTCCCTCTCCCATTCATCCCCCCCACCCACCCCACCTTCTCCTCTCTATCCTCTCTCTCTCCGTCCGTCCGTCCGTGGCACAAATGCATTTGTTCAATACCTCCAGCAAACAGATTAGCGGGCTGTTATCAGCGACAGGGAGACGGTGATAATGGTTTTCACCACATCTTCTCTCTGCCACAGATTAAAATGGGCCAGGTCACCCGCCACACACACACACACTTTCTGGTCCACACACATACACACACACACACGCAACCATCTAAGCACGAACAATGCTCGCAAACAGACACATGCACAGAGAATATACACGGACAGAGAAATGCGTACACACTCACGAATACATGCACATCAACGGCATACAGTGACATACAGTACACACACACACACACACTCTGCTCACCTCCACAACAGCAGCGTATTAGCAATCTGTTTTCTCCTCCTCCTCCTCCTCCTCCTCCTCTTCCTCCATCCCCCTCTCCTCCTCCTCTCCTTGTCTCTCAGCTTGCCATTGGATTTCCTGTCCAATCTATTGTCGCAAGCCGGGGCCAAAAGATACAAGGTGAAGTCAGTTTCAATCTGATGGGCCATTGTTTTGGCTTTGGCTTTTACACACACAGACACACACAGATGCACACACACATACACTCACACACACATACACTAGCTGATTCCCTGGTCGGCCATCGATCGTGGCTTTGCCCCAGCTGCTTGTCACCTTGGTGTATGCATCTGTGTGTAAAACTTGATCAACTTGATTGAATGGAAGAGCTTCACATTTGTGCCCAAAACCAGACCGGATCTGAACCCGAGCTTGGGTCAGGTTGGGTTTAATTTTTCAGACCAGGTTCAGGTTCAGGTTCAACTAAGGTTCATCTAAAGGTTGGACACATACTTTTTAGGTTTGGGGTCAAATGTTCAGATCCAAGGTTTGGGTTGAAAGTAGGAGGAGAGTGATGATCGGACTGGTGAGGACCAGGTCAGTGTTGCTCATATAAAACTTGCACTTGCACTCACTGCATGGGGGTCATACTCCCAGTCCTGGGCTCCCATGATGACTCCTCATTCAATGGCAATTTCAGTTTACCTTTTGTCATTTTGGTCTTCCTGGACTTTGTTGAGAACCTAACCACAGGAGGAGACAGCTTACCATGAAACGATTTATTCTGAGTGTCATTTCCTGTCATGACAAAGCCCCCGTGGAAGCATTGTTTGTTTGGTGTGGGTAATAAAACACGGTGTTCTTGTGTAGATACCATTTTTTTTTCTTTTGAACCTGACTTCTATTTAATCTGGCACTGTTTATTAGGGTTTGAGATGTGCTTATTCCCATGCAATCCCCCTTCATGGCCACTGAACCTGCCTTCTGGTTAGAGATACATGGAAGTGAGGACACAGGAGAGAGGGAAGTTGTGGGATTCAATCATTGTGGCCAGTGATGTAGAGGGAAATTAAAAGGTGGTTTATAATCTCTTATAATCAAAAGATTTTAAACAATCATCTATACTGTATACAAAAAAGATATAATTAATTTAACATTTATGCTTTTTGCTATACTGCAAACAAATGTCATTTAGTCTAGTATTGAGTCAAACAAATATATATTTTTCATAAAACAAGTGAAAAAATAAGATAATTCCTCCTTCCAATGCAAATCAACTAGTTTTTCGAGAATTTGAGAAAGATATTATCATTATCTTGATACAAGTGGAGTTACCCACCTTATTTCAAGGTCACGGTGTAACTTCAGTGAAAAAGTGAAAAAAAAAACATAGGAAACTGCTTTGGAAATAAATAAAATGATCTCACCCAATTATCACACATTCTTGTTTGTTTTAAGGAAAGAACATGTTAAAACTTAATACAAGACTAAATACCTTAAGAGGGCTCATGTACTTGTATATCAAGAATACACATGACAAAGTTTTAGATTACCTTTAAAAGCTGGGTAAAGTCAGTATAGAATAACTCTCACTATCACTCAACATAGTGTATGCCAAAGTGTTAGCATGGAGCACCAGAACCAATGATCTACCGGAGACACATGGGTGATTTTGGTGTCTATGTTCTCATCAGTTAACAACTAAGTTGACCAAACGCTCGGTGTATTCCTTTAACACACTTCACACACATCTCTGAGCACCATGTGTCCAGTGGTGATTAACTATGCGGGCGGAGGGTGTAATGTTTTCTCCCCTTGTAAAGCCCTCCAGCGGCGTCCCAGCCCGGTCAATAATTAATGCCAGGGAGGCTCCGTGTTTTACAGGAGGCCACAGCCATGTTTTATCACCGGAGCACATCATTCTCATTAGGCCAGAGTCGATGAAGACCTCACTGTACACAAAGACAGACAGAGAGAGGGAGAGAGAGACAGAGAGAGAGGAAAGGAAAGGAAAGGAAAGGAAAGGAGATATACAAGTGTTTACTCTTTCACAACATGACAGAAGGGAAAGAATATACTGTCCACTCACAATAGATTATAGTCTCTCTTCACCTCCATTCTCTCTCTCTTTCTCTTCCTCCCTCATTCTTTTTCTTGCTCGCCCTCTCTCCTAACCTATTAGTAGGCCAGTCTTCTCTCTCTCTCTCTCTCTCTCTCTCTCTGTCTCTCTCTCTCTCTCTTTCTCTCTCTACAACCCTGTCCCCGTCGCTGACTGGAATTTACTGCATGCAAATAGGCTTGTGTGTGTGTGTGTGTGCGTGTGTGAGAAGGGTGTGTGATAGGATATACATATTTAATGAGATGGAATGAGATGTGGGCGAGGGCAAGGTCAGGGGTGACGCACGCACACATAGGCTACACACACACACACACACAGACACACACACACACATACACGCACACACGCACATACACACACACATACACACCATAAAACACTTCAAACACGCATGCATAGCCACTCACAGACATATTAGCATATACATACTTGGAGAGGGAAACACACACACACACACACACACCTACACACACACCCTCGAAGGAGAGTGTGTGAAGTGTGGTCTCATTAGGCAGGCTGTATGGGATTAACAACAGCGGTGACATTTGGTGGCTTGTAAGCGACCAGTCTATAAAAACAGACCAACGAGGAACGTGTGTGTGTGTGTGTGTGTGTGTGTGTGTGTGTGTGTGTGTGTGAGATGTAAATGTCTCTACACTCTCATTTTTTTCTCTCTTACTGTGCCTTTGTGTGTGTATTTGCGTGTGCGTGTGTGTGTGTGTACGTATGCTCTAACCTCACTGAGGTGAATGCACATGCCCACCCACACACACACACACACACACACACACACACACACCTGGCAGGCAGACGGGCCCAACATGTTTGATAGGGGAACCTTATTATTTGTCCCCTGGGTATTTTAGCTAGTCTAGTTTTCTTGCTGTAGTCAAAGTGATTATGTGATCCGGGTTTTATTACGCAGCTTTGTCCTAATACAAAGCTCCCCCAAAGGATTCTGGGTACGCGTGTGTATATGTGTATGTGCCTACAACGTCTCTCCGTCATTTTCTCACTTTGCTCGTGTCTTTCATGCTCTTTTTTTTCCCCGTCAATCCCTTTGCCTTTTCCCTTTCCTCGGCCGCTCGCTGCCTATCGCCTATACAGGCGCACACACACGCACACAAACGCATGCAAACACATGCAAGCACACATGCAGACTCACACACACACACGAACACACACACACCTACAATTTATTGTCCTTAGGACGGTGGATGGCAGAAGAGGCTCAGCATGCGGTAGCTGCCAAATAAGCCGATGTAGAGGACATATTCTAGTTAACGAGCTGCAGAAATGCAGTTCTTACCGAGTGTCTCCGTGTCTCCAGCCTGGAGTTAGTTAAACAGTGTGTGTGTGTGTGTGTGTGTTTGTGTGTGTGTGGGTGTTAGAGTGAGAGAGAAAGAAAGTAAAAGGGAAAAGGTGAGAAAGTCAACATCACTCTCTTATCACTCTCTTGTCTTTCCTTCTAGCGTCTCCCCCATCGTTGTCTTCTTCCTCCTCCTCTATCTCTTTGCTTCTGTTCTTTATGCTGTTGCTTCTTAGCCTCTCTTCCACTGTCTTGTACATACAGAGTGGGGCGGACTAAGCGGGGGAAAAAACATGCCTTGTGGACTCCAGTATATTTAGATTGCCGGTGATCCTAATCTACACATCGGTATGGTTTTTGTCAGATTACATCAACTTGTGTGCAGACTGTTAGATGGTAAGAATTGAAGCATTTGTAATGGGTTGCATGTATTTGTATTCTTTCATCCATGCAAAAACGCCATGCAAATCACATTCACACCATGCTAATAATTCCCATAAAGCACAATGGGACAGTGGCTCAACTCTTTTGGTAACCAGTGAGCTAGTTAGTTATATTTCTTGCTTTCTCTTTTATTCTCATGTATGTATACTAGCTTGAAGAAGACTTTTGGGTCAGTACACGTTTATGTGTTTATGACAAGCATATGTGTAAAAGCTATAATATTGAAGATGTTCTTATACTGTGATTATGCTGCCAACAGAATTCGGCTGCGTCTCATACCTATTGCATCACCATTGTCCCCCTATATATATATATAACTATGTATAACTGCCACAGTGCAGCAGTGGTGTAACTGGTGAGCAGTGCATTCATTGAAAATGTCATGCTAAAAAAACAATGCAGATAAAGAAAGACTGGTAGTTGTGTATCTATTCTCTCCCTGCTTCTCCTCTAACAGTGCCACCTCTTCTTTACTCTATCCTTCTCTCCTCCCTTCCATCTCCCCCTTTTCCTCCTATCCTCTCCTCTCCTCTCCTCTCCTCGGTCCACATCTCTCCCTCTGTCACGGCAGCGATGATTATGACTAGTGAGCATAATGCATAGCCATGAATAGGACTGTCCGGCTGATTGTGATGTATAGTTTTTCATTACCGGCTCCCCGGCCCCCGTCATTAGGCACAGGGTGGATAGAGGGGTGGGGGGGGTGGATGGTGGTGGTGGTGGTGGTGGGGTATCTATTTATCCCCTAATTTGTAAAAAAAAAAAATCTCCCTTCCCCTCCCTCTCCCCTCCCTGTCTGGTGGCAATCAGGGGCCAAGGTAATTGTCTGCACGTGCAAGAGGCCCTGACGGCCCCGCACCTGATGAAGAGCTATGTGGTGGCAGGCTAGTGTGTGTGAGAGAGAGTGTGTGTGTGTGTGTGTGTGTGTGTCCATCAGCTGCACACTCTAAAAAGTATCCATCTTAACAAGTAATTTCATCCCGCACTGAGTCTCCAAATCTCATTTTTCTTAAAACACGTGAGAAAAATCTGCTGAAGCGGTGCAATAATTCCACTTGTTTCCAATGCAGATCAACTTGTTTCAAGCATTTTCCTGAATCAAGTGTCATTTTATTGATGTTAGTGGAGTTTATGTTAGTTCAAAGTACTGACACGTGTTTGCAAGTGCCCATCTTTAGTCTGGTTTTGAGTCTTAAAATGTTATTTTTCTTAAAACAAGTGAAGAAATCTGCCAACAGGGGGTGAAACCAATTCACTTGTTTTCAATGCGGAGTCAATTGCTTCAAGTGTCAACATCTTGAAACAAGACAGAATAAGGTGGATCACCCCAGTGGTATCAAGAAAACAACACTCTCTTCTCCTTAAAGCCTTGAGACACACTGATTTGCCGGGAAACAAGCAAAACTATTTAACTTTTTAACTTATTTGAAGAAAAATACAAGTCTCCCATAGACTCCCAAGACTCCCACACAAGATGAAACGACTTGTTAAGCTGGACATGTTTTGCAGTGTGCAGTGTGTGCTGTAGCAGTGTAGCTCTGCCACCTTGATGCCAGCGCTGGGACCCACTGGCTCCTCCCAGTCTCATCCTGCCTGGTAATTAATAACCATTTGGTGTAAATGGCAAACGACAGAATGAGAGGGAAGAGAGCGGGTTTGCCTGCTTGGCTTTAGATGGCCATCTAGATAGACACACACACACACACAAACACACACGCCTGCCTGTCAGGGAGTGGAATAAGGCACAGATACTGTAAGGCTGGGAGGTACAGCTGAGGGCAAAGAGGTCAGTGTGTGTGTGTGTCATTAAAGGTGTAGGCACAGACAGGCTAGGTGAATAAAGATTTAACGAGGGGGGGATTCATTTGTGCACACACATGCACACAAAAGTAGAAATGTCAATATGCTAGGGCCCTATATATCAGGGGTATCAACACAATTCTACAAAATCACACCTGTCACATCTAAAGTCAGCTGATGATGTCACTTGAATCCAAAAATCACTCTAAATCATCTCTTGATTGGTGAAAGCAGCAACAGTTTTATTTGTGCTTTTATGTTTTTTCTTTCAAATTTTGCTTCTCCCACACATGTAGGTTCAGAAATAATTGTAGCCAAAGAACAGCCAAAGTTTAAGGACCGACAGCTGGAATATTGTTGACATATCTACAGTATAATACAGATTCATGAGTTAAAGATGTGTATGAGAGGCAAATAACCTGCCAGCTCTTCATTGACCTCCATGTTAAATTATGTCCACATTCAAAAAAATCTGTCTCCCAGTTCTAGTTCTGGTATTGGCATTGCCGTCCTTCTCATTCCTCCACACAGCTGTATCCTGGCTCTGTACTGGAACATCAGCCGAGCGTCTAAAAACAGGCGGATTGTTTTGGCTCGCGGCCCCTTATTGCATGGAAGGGAAGTTTGGTGGCGTGATACGAGGGGGAGAGAGACGGTCGCAGCTGTGATGCGGACGAAAACACGACCGGGAGGCTCGGCAGAGGAAACGCATGGCTCACGCACACACGCGCACACACACACACACACACACACACACACACACACGGACAGACAACAAGCAGGATGTCAACATGTTGTCATTAGCTGGCCACTGACTGGTGGAAGGACATACAGTATGCAGCATACATGCATAATTAGACATAGAAAATCATTTCTACAGCATATAGCGGGATGGTTTGCAGGTTTGTGAGTCAGTTATTAATTGTCATTTCTTCCTCATGGACCACTGATTACTGTAAGATGAATTTGAGAGTTTAACCAC
This sequence comes from Centroberyx affinis, assembly GCF_046629955.1. Classification (NCBI taxonomy): domain Eukaryota; kingdom Metazoa; phylum Chordata; class Actinopteri; order Beryciformes; family Berycidae; genus Centroberyx; species Centroberyx affinis. The sequence goes on from NW_027281781.1 coordinate 18,518, forward strand.
CTACAGAATGGCACATAGTGAAACTAGTGAGACGGGTTTCTGTGCTGGTTCCAGAGGTTAGGTGGAGACAGGATGCAGCAAACTATGAAGTCAGCAATTTTAATGACTCTATCAATTGAAATAACGAGAACTGAGGGATCCCAGATGCTGTCAAATGACCTTTTCATTATCATACATTTGATACTTTTGACAGATTTAATAGCGCCCTATTCTATCAATTTGATGTTCAAATGTTTCTTTGGCCCTAAAGTAGTGTGAGAAAACGCTGAATTTGCAGCAGGCAGGTTTGCTTCTTCCGGTAACTGCCACACAAACGGCGGAAAACGAAGCCGCCGCTGATGCCAAACGAATGGGAATAAACGGCTTGTTGCCTCGCGCATTAGATTGCAAGCACTGACCTATTATTAGGATACAATGTGTAATAAAACATAAGGCTTTGCTCTGAAAACGCTGCCCTACACTGTTGGAATGGCCCGGTACCGGCGCTCAGGAATCTATTAGCCTGTGTCTAAATGGCTTGTTGCTTTTACACACCGTGGCTCTGGAGTGCAGCCACTCTCTTTGTAATTAGTGCTGCATTTCTGCCAAGAACCGCTGGCTCACCCCGCGCATACCCGCACAAACACACACACACACACACACACTCAAACAATTAGTGTGTTTTACCTGATAATGAAATTATGTAAATGGCGGAAGAGTCCGGGAGACGCTCGCTCATTCAATTCAAACAGGTTCAGGCCCCATTACCATATTTTGAAACATCTGACTTAATTAGGAGGACGAGGAGGGTCCGAGACCCGGGGAGAGGGATGAGAGAGATGAGAGAGACAAAGACTTTTAACGGCATCCATTCGCCTCATAAAGAGGTTATTAAGAGTCGGGGCTGAAGATGGCCCCTAATGATGTGTTGGGGAAATTAGGCCGATCAAACATTAAAAGCCAAGGCCCCCTCCTGTGGGCAGAGAAGCAGCCAAATGGGTCAATTAGAGAGGCATTATTTCTCTCTTTTCTCTCTCTCTCTCTCTCTCTCTGAGACGGGGGAAACAAGTGGGAGCTGATCTGCATAAAGTGTTTATCAAGACGGACATGTCCACTTAGGGACGGGCGCGCTGGAATACCTCATCCACCTAGATGCAAACGAGGGGGAGGGTGCAGCCTGTGTGTGTGTGTGTGTGTGTGTTGTGTTAATTAACAGGGGTGACTGCGTGTTTGGAAGTGTCCGTGCATGTGCATGCCTATTTGTATGCACCCGTATTGGCATGTATAGGTGTAGGTGAGGCGTGGTTTGCATGCAGCGGGATTTGAAGGTAAGGGCAGAGAGAGAGAGAGAGAGAGAGAGAGGGAGAGAGGGCTATTAGCGGTCCTCAATCAGGAAGTAATTCAGTATCACCCGCATAATGTCCTGGTCATAAATTAGAATAACCGAATTAACGCGCAAAGCTCTCGAAATTGCTTAAAATAAAGTACGGGCATACATCACGGCTGGATGAGAAGAATAATGTGCCTGGGCAGAGAGTCTACTCACTGTAAATTTTCATTTCATCTCTTTTTTTTTTTTTTTTTTTTTTTACTCTTTTACCAGTTTTTACCAGTTAATTGCCGCACCGTAAAAAAAAAACAAAAAAAAAAACGTAGTGCACTTTTTGACTTCAACGAAGGCATAAATCCCACAGTGAATATCGGACAGAATCTCCCACTTTTACTCTCCTCCCTCGCTCTGTGTGTCTTGGCCGCCTTTCCCCTCTCTTTCTCCCTTTGCGTTTGAAAAAGAAAGAGAAGGAGAGAGAGAGAGAGAGAGCAGCAAAAAAAAAAAAAAGGCAGCATCTGAGGAAGAAACTGTAATTCTTGCGGGGGGGTGGGAGGGAGGGGGGGGGGGGGGGGGGGTGTGAAATAAATTAGCTCTTAGCCCGTTCGGGGGGTTAGGCTAACATATTAGAATTTTCCATCTGCTCGCTCTAAATCATCGGCTCGCCCGCCCGGCGCGAAAAGGGCAGGCCGCTCATCTCTCTCGGGCCCGACGACAGATCGCATTACGGAGCGATATACCTTTATTTCTCCCCGTTTTAATCCTCCGAGCGGGGCTGGGCCGGTAAATGACACGCACGCGCATGCAGATACAGCGGGGGGGGGGGAAGCGGAAGAAGAATAAACACACGCGGATACAGGTGTGATTTTTTTTTTTTCCCCCCCTCCCCTGCCGCTTCGTGTTGCAGAAAGAGGTGTCAACACAGGGTCGACGCTTCTGGAACACTTAGCCCGAAAAACCGCCGACACACACACACACACGCACACACACACACACGCGCGCACACACACACGTCACTCTCTTCTCTCCAAGTCGCATCGGTAATCAACCTTGATGCTCGGCGCGTCGGCTGTTGCGGCCATTGATTTTTCTGTTCCACATGTGGGTGAAAATTGCACTTTAAGTTACCCTGAGTGTTAAATTAATAATGAAACCGCAAGAGTGCCCTCTCCTGACTTTCAATTAACACCGTCAGGATTAGAGTTAGAGAGGGGGGGGTGGGGGGGGGCTGGATGGAGGGATGACAGAGGAGAGAGAGAGAGAGAGAGAGAGAGAGAGGACTATCCATGACACCCACTCAAGGGCTCAGGGTTTTCGATCGTTTCGTGGGAGTCTCGTTAAAAGATGGGCGCGACTTCCCAAGTGCACTGGTCAAGCTTTTCGCAGTAGAGTACCAACCAAACACTGATCTGGATACAGTTTTGATGCGTTTCTTTATGGCTTTATAGGCAAAAATGCATTTGGCCTCATGATTTACATTTACATTGTCAGGCATTTAGCTGCTGCTCTTATCCAGAGTGAGTTAGAATGAGTGCAACAGTAGAATAAGCTTCAATTCTTCAATCACTGACACTGATAAGGAGTGGAAATATCTATCTGGCTATATTCCTGTGAGAGAAGTCCTGGAAGAAGAAGAAATAGAAGACATAGAATAAGAATCAAGGAGAAAGATAGAAGGATAGAGGGGGAGTAGAGAAGGGAAATCAGGACATACTTGAGTTTTCAGTAGTTGAGTGAGTGTGTTTGAGTTTCCCCACATTAGGCAGATTTTGCTGGTGACCGACTCTCACTTGTTCTGTTTTCAGTCAGGAATCCCCCCCCCCCCCTGGTTCTGCGGGTCGGGTCGTCCAGTGAAACAGACACGTGTCCACAGGAAGCCGGACCCGGCTCACACCCGGAGACAAACAACTGGCCGTGTCAGAGGACACAGGTGCCCGCTGGCAGCTGGCCCTGCTGGACACACACACACACACACACACACACACACACTTCAATTTAGGAACAAATGCTCTCTCTCTCTCTCTCGCATAGTCACACATACTTATGCAGACGCACAGATGAGCACACTGTACAGACACATACATGTTCTCTCGTATAGGCAGACACTGTCTCTCTGATGGTCTGTCACACACACACACACACACACACACACACACATGCTGGCTCAGTAGGCTCCTGGATATTCCCAGTTTCCCGAAATAGAGCTCCACCAGGCAGGTGTTTCCCTTGACAGAGAGACAGGAAAGCAGGGTCAGCATGAACTGGCAGCTTCACTGTGTGTCTGCGTGTGTGTGTGTGTGTGTGTGTGTGTGTGTGTGTGTGTGTGTGTGTGTGCGCATGTCGCAGCACAAGCTAGTGAAACAATGCTGTCAGCATCGCTCCATGGTCAGTCGGTTAATCAGCCAGTTGGACAAACAGAGGACTTAACCGACCAATCAGCAGGTAAAGTCTGCCGTCCAGCCCGCCTGTAGCAGTCAGTCAGCCAATCAGAACGCCTGTCAGTCATTTTGTTCACGGTTAAGATTCCATAATGAGCCCATAGCATGAGGTCACAGCGGCGACATGAATGTGTGAAAAGTAAAAACCCTTAAAAGGAACAGGAATAAGACTTTTTTTTTTTTTAACCACCTTTTTATGTACTTTCTAAGTTTCTTTGCCACATCCTTAGCTCACTTTC